>NC_092159.1:66143068-66145663 GCF_045791955.1 Oncorhynchus clarkii lewisi | reverse complement strand
CCATGGGACCACATGGTCAGGAATTGTGAAAAACTGAGTTTAAATGTATTTGGCTAAGGTGTACTGTATACCTGTAGTGTTGGTGTACTTGATATATATATTATATATATACACACACCTGTAGTGTGTTGGTGTACTTGGTGTATATATATATATATACCTGTAGTGTGTTGGTGTACTTGGTGTATATATATATATATACCTGTAGTGTGTTGGTGTACTTGGTGTATATATATATACCTGTAGTGTGTTGGTGTACTTGGTGTATATATATATATATATACCTGTAGTGTGTTGGTGTACTTGGTGTATATATATATATATATATATATATACCTGTAGTGTGTTGGTGTACTTGGTGTATATATATATATATATACCTGTAGTGTGTTGGTGTACTTGGTGTATATATATATACCTGTAGTGTGTTGGTGTACTTGGTGTATATATATATATATACCTGTAGTGTGTTGGTGTACTTGGTGTATATATATATATATACCTGTAGTGTGTTGGTGTACTTGGTGTATATATATATATATACCTGTAGTGTGTTGGTGTACTTGGTGTATATATATATATATATATACCTGTAGTGTGTTGGTGTACTTGGTGTATATATATATATATATATACCTGTAGTGTGTTGGTGTACTTGGTGTATATATATATATATACCTGTAGTGTGTTGGTGTACTTGGTGTATATATATATATACCTGTACTTGGTGTATATATATATATATATACCTGTAGTGTGTTGGTGTACTTGGTGTGTATATATATATATATACCTGTAGTGTGTTGGTGTACTTGGTGTATATATATATATATACCTGTAGTGTGTTGGTGTACTTGGTGTGTATATATATATATATATATATACCTGTAGTGTGTTGGTGTACTTGGTGTATATATATATACCTGTAGTGTGTTGGTGTACTTGGTGTATATATATATATATATACCTGTAGTGTGTTGGTGTACTTGGTGTGTATATATATATATACCTGTAGTGTGTTGGTGTACTTGGTGTATATATATATATATATACCTGTAGTGTGTTGGTGTACTTGGTGTATATATATATATATATACCTGTAGTGTGTTGGTGTACTTGGTATATATATATATATACCTGTAGTGTGTTGGTGTACTTGGTGTGTATATATATATACCTGTAGTGTGTTGGTGTACTTGATGGGGTGTATAGGGGGATGAGCCTGATCTGTCTTGGTGCCCTGCCGTGGGTTGGGTCCCCCTGGCTGCTCCATCACCCCCCTAGCGAAGGCCCCCCAGGAGGGGCTGTGTGTCTGATGCTCCACCAAGGGGCCCAGGGCCAGGTCCTTAGGAAACAGGTTGGTCTCTGTACGCGGATAACTGATTAACCTAAACACACAGAGATGAAAATATTACCACACACCTCTACAACTGATGAGGGGGGCCTTCACAGGCAATCCTGGGACACCCAGGTTTCACTCTCCTAGTTCCCAAAAGCCTGGGGGCCTGGTTACCAGAAAGATGATTAAAAGCCTGGGGAACTTGTTAACAGAAAGATGATTAAAAGCCTGGGGGCCTTGTTAACAGAAAGATGATTAAAAGCCTGGGGAACTGGTTAACAGAAAGATGTATAAAAGCCTGGGGGCCTGGTTAACAGAAAGTTGATTAAAAGCCTGGGGAACTGACCAAGTGGCAGTAGCTTACCAGAGTACCAACGCTGAATGCCAGCTCTCCCATTCAAATGCACTATCCTCCACTAACGCCCTCCAGACCTGCGACACTAACATCCTCCGGACTTGCGACAATAACGTCCCCCAGACCTGCGACACTAACGTCCTCCGGACCTGCTCTACTAACGTCCTCCACTAACGTCCTCCACTAACGTCCTCCAGACCTGCGACACTAACGTCCTCCACTAATGTCCTCCACTAACGTCCTCCACTAATGTCCTCCACTAACGTCCTCCAGACCTGCGACACTAACGTCCTCCAGACCTGCGACACTAGCGTCCTCCAGACCTGCGACACTAGCGTCCTCCGGACTTGCGACACTAATGTCCTCCACTAACGTCCTCCAGACCTGCGACACTAATGTCCTCCAGACCTGCGACACTAACGTCCTCCAGACCTGCGACACTAACGTCCTCCAGACTTGCGACACTAATGTCCTCCACTAACGTCCTCCACTAACGTCCTCCAGACCTGCGACACTAGCGTCCTCCGGACCTGCGACACTAACGTCCTCCAGACTTGCGACACTAACGTCCTCCAGACCTGCGACACTAACGTCCTCCAGACTTGTGACACTAACGTCCTCCGGACATGCGACACTAACGTCCTCCAGACCTGCGACACTAACGTCCTCCAGACCTGCGACACTAACGTCCTCCACTAATGTCCTCCAGACCTGCGACACTAACGTCCTCCAGACCTGCGACACTAACGTCCTCCAGACCTGCGACACTAGCGTCCTCCGGACCTGCGAAACTAACGTCCTCCAGACTTGCGACACTAGCGTCCTCCAGACCTGCGACACTAACGTCCTCCAGACTTGCGACACTAACGTCCTCCACTAACGTCCTCCAGACCTGCGACAC